>NW_027362771.1:580769265-580773557 GCF_046119375.1 Phyllobates terribilis | reverse complement strand
TATATGGAGTAATAGGGGGAGATATAGGGGAGGATATATGGAGTAATAGGAGGAGATATAGGGAGGATATATGGAGTAATTGGGGAGATATAGGGAGGATATATGGAGTAATAGGAGGAGATATAGGGAGGATACATGGAGTAATAGGAGGAGATATAGGGAGGATATATGGAGTAATAGGAGGAGATATGGAGTAATAGGAGGAGATATAGGGAGGATATATGGAGTAATAGGAGGAGATATAGGGGAGGATATATGGAGTAATAGGAGGAGATATAGGGAGGATATATGGAGTAATAGGAGGAGATATAGGGAGGATATATGGAGTAATAGGAGGATATAGGAAGGATATATGGAGTAATAGGAGGAGATATAGGGAGGATATATGGAGTAATAGGAGGAGATATAGGGAGGATATATGGAGTAATAGGAGGAGATATATGGAGTAATAGGAGGAGATATAGGGGAGGATATATGGGGTAACAGGAGGAGACATTGGAAGGATATATGGGGTAATAGGAGGAGATATAGGGAGGATATATGGAGTAATAGGAGGAGATATAGGGAGGATATATGGAGTAATAGGAGGAGATATAGGGAGGATATATGGAGTAATAGGAGGAGACATAGGGGAGGATATATGGGGTAACAGGAGGAGACATTGGAAGGATATATGGGGTAACAGGGGTGTTGTTGGTACATGATATAGTAATAATAGACAATAATTGCACCCATAGTAAAGAGACAGACACCCAGAAGTGAAATCACCAATCACCAGGAGGATAAAGTTCCCTTTATTTTAGTTTATTAATAAGGTACAGATTCGGGAAGGTAGAATATTGTACAGTTTTTCTTGGTGGTAACAAACCAGCTGCTCCTTTACGACTATAAAATGATCGGTCACAGAGTCCATGACGCCTCCTGTCTTCCTGCGAGCGATGAGACGCAGACATGATTGGACCCTCCTCAGTGGGTCAGTGTGTGTCCGGACCCCTCGGGACGGTGCCCCCCTGGTAATGGCCCTGGCACTATATTGCCCCTCGCTGTCCGGCCGACGTTCGCACTTGGCTATAACTCTACAGACAGCTTGTATCGGAGGGGCTGCAGGATTTCTCCCTTTCGGAGGGGACACTTTCCAGTCGTTGCCCCCACTATGCCTCCATACCCAGCTCCAAGCAGTCTGTAAAGTCTTTTACCGCCAGCGCCCCCATGAGGAGGACTCCGCACCACGCCCGCCTCTCCGCCCCCCTCTGTAAAGCATACAAGGCACTGATTTATAGAGAATCTCAACTCTAAAGTCTCAAGGAAAAAAAAAAATCTTGGGGGAATATAAGGTTTTATAGTGACTGTTAAATATATACGAAAATTAATGCAATTTTTTTTTTTTTCGGACGATCCAAAAACTGTACAATCATTTCATGAGGACAGAAACATCACAGCCCGTGGGGGTAACATCAGGGCTTATTAGGGGTCTTTAAAGCCCACTCGGCTTTGAATTTAACCCTGTATTTCTCACATCTGACATCAGATCGTAGATTTTGCTTCTCATTTAACCCTTGCAGAGCGTATGGGCTGCCGCCTAGGGCCCTCCAGCTGTTAGGAGGAAACTACAACGCAGCAGGGCATGCTGGGAATTGTAGTTTCCTCCTAATAGCTGAAGAGCCAACAGGTGACAGATCACCGGAATAGAAGGCCATGCCATGCGTAATGGATACCGGTTGGCCGCCATTTTCAGGAAGCCATTGCCAGTCAGGGATCACGTGGAGGTGTATAACGTCTAGTCCTAGTAGACTGGTCGGCGGCAGCGTTGGTGGTGACGACAGCAAGGACATATTAGGCACCAGGGCGGTATGACAGTGTCTGTGCGCCCTGCGCCAAAATCCCCGGCTCCCAAACAAGGTTTGCGACGGTGGAAAAAACTTTGCTCTAATCTCCCCCTCTCGATGCTTAGTCTAGTAGGGAGGGCTCTGCAGGTCGGATAATGGTGGGCCGATTTGGGGCGGCGGGAGGCCTCCGGCTGCAAAAAAAAATAAAAAGGAAGAAAGTGGGGCAAAACAAATAAAATAAAAAAAATTAAAAAAAAAGGAGGATTTAGGGGATGTGACCGAGAAAGAAAGAAATGGTTAGGGTGTATTAGACGGATTTCAGGTTAGGTTGTGGTAGACAGATTTCATCTGGGTCATGTGGACGGACTGCAGCTCTCTGTACATGAATCATCTCCGTGCTCCTAGGGTGCTCTCCCTAAATTACAGGGACGGGCTCATCAGAAAGCCCCATGAGTATCAAAACTTGTTCATATACAGCCATTAACTCCTTCATGACAGGGCGATTTTCCATTTTTTTCCCCTCCCTTTCTTATTAAAGCCATTTCTTTTATAACTTTTTTTGTGAAAAAAGGGCAATTTAAGGGGTTTGGATTTTTTTTTTTTTTTTTTTACAGTACAGATGAAATAACTTTCTATTTTCATAGATCGGACATTTGCAGGTACGGAGCTAACAAATAAGTTTATTTTTTATTTCTAAAAAGGGGGAAAAAAAGAGGGATTAAAATTTTTAAATTAAAAAAGGATTTTTTTGTTATTTCCTTATTTTTAGTTCCCTTAAGGGGACTTGTACCTTCTTGTTCCATATTACAGTGATGCTATAAGTCTATAGTGTTGCGGTATATAGGTTTTCTATGAAGCTCGTCCAGAGGCTGGGGTTGGTCACAGGATTACGATAGAAGCTAAGAGGGTCTTCACCATGTCCCCAGCTGCTATCAAATCCCATCGCTACCCCACGATTGAGGAGAGTAGGGGCTGATGGGCATTTCAGGCACCGCTGGGGTGACAGGCATTTTAGACAGCGGCATTTAAAAGGGTATTACAATCTCCAAAATCCTATCCCAATATGTAGGTAATATCAATAATATTAGCAAATACCTCCAATAAGAAATGCAGTATAGTTCTTCTGATTCGCTAAGTCTCTTACCTCATGTGCAGGGCATTGCAGGACCTTAAGTATCCATGGTTATGACCACTGATATAGTGACAGTTAACTAGTTGCTAGTGGTCGTAACCATGGATACCTAAGGTCCTGCAATGCCCTGCACATGAGGTAAGAGACTTAGCGAATCAGAAGAACTATACTACATTTCTAATTGGAGGAATTTGCCAATATTATTATTACACCTACTACATATTGGGATAGGGTCTTGGAGATGGGAATACCCCTTTAAAGCTGGCTGTGTAACTACCTCCATAGACCCGCTATATCATATAATACTTAAAGGGGCAGTATCAGAAAAAAAAGCATGTTGTCATAAAAGGGGGCTGTCCTGTTTAGGACCTTTTTAAGACTAGCGTTTTACGATGGTGGACCCCCACTGCTCCAGGACACTACACCCCTGCGGGCACACATTTCCCCCCCCCGTACTGACAGAGTAGGAGACTACACAACTACAGTCATCGCAGGAGGGAATTTTAGCTACTGAGCCGGGGATCCGCTGCGTCCCGAGATATAGATAATTAGCAGATCATTCATCTACAGAGTCGCCGCGCTGCTCCGTCTATAGGTCATAATCAGCAGAGGGGGGCACTACTCACCTGGGCACTCCGGGGGGCACACCTGGGGGTATACGAGCCGGCCGGTTTGGGATCTGTGGAGGTGCAGAGAATGGGTCGTTGTTGGAGGTGGGGAAGGCAGCCGCGGGCCCTGGGCGGGATGGGATGGGTGGATACACACTGCCTCCTGCAGGTACGGGGATAAGTGGGGGCCCGGGAGTCGGACCCCTAACTGCGGGCGGGCGGCTCGGAGGCATGATGGTGGAAGCCGGTCTCCGCTGTACATTCGGGCTGGGGGAGAATATATAAAAAGCATTACTTGACAGTTTCTAGCACAGAATAATATAATGAACCTACAAAATAATAATTTCTCACTCCTTCCCATCTATTGTCTATAATCATTTCTCACGTTTTCAAGATCTCTGCTTGCTGTCATATAATAGAAACCGCATTCCCTCCCAGCGGACGCACGAGGCGGCATCAGACGAGCCCCCGGCGCCATTATCTTATCCCTGGATGCAGATAATACCGGTCTCTATTGTACGGCAGCAAGCAGAGGTCCTGATACAGAGTCTATCAGAGGCGTCATACGCCCTGTCCGGACCTGTGCCCGCTGCTGGAGTTCTGCAGCCAGGTGTCGTCCACCGGCGGGGGAACGGGCGTGGTGATGGTGCTGGTGGTGATGTCCCCGATGATGTTCAGAGACTCCTTCAGAGCGTGGTACATCCGGAGCATCTCGTCCCTGCGCTG